>NW_015971291.1:0-3341 GCF_000769745.1 Penicillium expansum
AGAGTTAGTAAAATAGGTATAAATAACAGTTATTTATTATATAAAGTTAGCGAGTTATATATCCATTTTAGGTGACTTTATATAGTGGTAGGTATTATAGGTATACCCACTATAGGTATACCTATAGGCCTTAGGCGTTATAGACAGGCACTCGAAAATCCAAATAGCCTAAGGCCTACTATGGACGGGCCTTAGGCACCTCCTAGGTGCCTATGGACGGGCGATATCGCAGTCTAATCCTTACTAAAGAAGGCCTTTTAATTTAAGAAGCTTCTTAATTAATTACTAAGCCGGTAGAAGTAATTAAGTACCTCCTCCCCCTCTATAAAGAAGCCCCTTACTAGCTTTACAACCACATATATAGGCCCCGCTAAAGTGTAGTAGATATAGAGAAATAGGACATAAAATTAATAGATACCTAGCTAGATAGATAATTTTACTATATTTAATTTAATGGAGTTTTGATTGAGTTGTATGCATTTAAAATTAGTAGGTTTGGTTAGGGTAGCTACTCGCTTACAGTGGCTACTCGCTTGCCGAATATATTATTTAGTATTCTAATTTTTAAGTTTATAGTAGAACTTAAATTAGATTAGCTTTAATATACTAATTATAAAGGCTATTACTATTTATAGAATTATAAAGATATTTAATACTTTTATATTTAATAATAATAAGAAAGTCTATTTTAAAATATAAGAAACTATTATCTAATAGAAACTTAAAATAAATAAAGATTACTATCTATTATTAATATATTATAAGCTTTATATATAAATTTATTATAAAAAGAAGGCCTAGTTATATATTATACCTTATTTAAATATCAAGTTAAATACTTTATATTATAATATTAATAATATAATAGCTTACCTAAAAACTATATTTATAAACCTAAATTATTATATTAAAGCCTATATTATATATAAATTAAAATTAAAATTAAAAGATAGCTTTATTAATTTCCTTATTGAATTTATATAGCTTACTAAAAAGGCTACTATTATTAAAGAGAATTAAAAATATAATTTATACTTAAAACTCTTATATCTACTTTAGAATTAAATAATATAGGTTATTAATTAAGATTCTATTCCTTTTAAGATCTTTACTTAAAATTATTAAAATATATCTTATAAAATTAATCTTTAATAAGAATTAAAGAACACTACTTAACCTTATTCTACTATTTATTTTAAAAATAGTAATAATATTAAAATAACTATTAGTTAATATATTCTTTATATAAAATATAAAAGAAATACTATTCTTATTAATCTATCTACTATTAAATAGAAAACTGTTATAAAAGTAGGTTAATACTTTAATTATAAAGAATAAAGATATATAACTTATAAATATCCTAAAAAGAAGTTAAATATATTAATTATAACTATTATTTTAATTTTTAATATTAAAGAAATCTAAGAACTTAAAGATAGTAAGAGAAAAGCTAATATTTAGGTAAAGTCTCTTATTTAAGTAATTATAAAGTATTATTTTATTTATTAGATTTATAGAAGTTAATTAAAGATCTTAAAGATAGTTTAGTTTTTAATACTTAACTAATATATAATAGATATTCTTTTTTTATTTTAGTACTTAGTAATACTAAAGTAGATAACGTATTTCAATTAAGATCTAAGTTATTTCCTACTACTAAAGCCTTAGTAATATATATAATCTATAAAGCGCTTTATATAATAGTTAATAATAGCCTTCCTTTTTAAATCTTAATAGGTATTTAGTATATACTTTACTTTATAAGATTAAGATTAAGAATATAATAATAATATCTTATTATCTTATTTTAAGGTTAAAAGCTACTACTAATATAAATATCGCTTTTACTATCTTAATAGCTAATATAGTAACTCTCTTTCTTTAGTTATTATCTATTAAAGATCTTTATAGATATATATTCTTACTTTAAACTTTTTAAGTATACTATTAATATTAAATTTATATATAAATACCTACTTTAAGGGTAGTACTTATATACCTTTCTTATTTAGTATTAGAACCTCTATATATATCTCCTTTTTATCTAAGGTTTTACCTTAAATACTACTACTATTATAAACTCTTTTTTAAAGGGATAGGCTTTTAATTAAGCCTAGTTCTCTAGTAATAGTAGTATATTATCTTAGTAGAACTTATTAATATTAAATCTCTTACTTATACTTATTATAAATATATATAGTAGATTTAATAGTTTATTATCTATTAAAAGGTATATAGTATAGTTTAGATTAGATCTTAGTTTTTTAGATTAGGTAGTAGTAATAATATTAGATATATCTATACTTATTAAGATATCTTTTAGTGTTAAGGATAATAATCTTATACTTATCTTACTCTCTAAGGTTAGAGAGTATACTATTTTTTATTAGAGTTAATATTTAATTTCTTTTTCTTCTTTATCTATTTTTATATATCTCTCTTTAGTTTTAACTATTAGGATTATAGAGATTAGATCTAATAATAATAATATAGTATTTTAGAGGTTAGAACTTAATATATATAGTATAAAAGATACTATATTTAATAGTAATAGTAAGCTTATTTAGCTTAAAAATAGCTTTTTTTAGAGATATTAGAAAACTACTTAAAAGATTAGATAATTTTATATCTTTTAATATAATTATATCTTTTAATATAGCTATTAATTTAAGTATTAATAGTAAATTAGAGGCTATTTTTTATAATATTAATATTAGTATTTCCTTTTTATTTATATTAATTTCTTTATTAACCTTAGTTATTTCTTATAATATATTCTTAAAATTATTATATAAGGTAATCTTAGTAATTAATAGTAATATTCTTATCTATATACTTATTTCTATT
This sequence comes from Penicillium expansum, assembly GCF_000769745.1. Lineage (NCBI taxonomy): Eukaryota > Fungi > Ascomycota > Eurotiomycetes > Eurotiales > Aspergillaceae > Penicillium > Penicillium expansum. Next base: position 2,851 of record NW_015971291.1, read on the forward strand.
TCTATTTTATATATTAAGAGTACCTTTAGTTTATTAATACTTAGTTTATTTATTATAATACTTATAATATCTTTAATTTAAAGATTCTCTCTTAATTTTAAATATCTTTAAGTCTTATTAAATACTATATCTCTTATAATATTAACCCTTCTAATACCGGCCTTACCTTTATATAGGAACTAGACTTTATATAGGTTTTTAGAGATATACCTAATAAGATATCCTATTTCTATATAGGGAGCTATTTTCTCTAATTATATATACTTTAGGATCCTTAAATATACTAGGTATCTATATAATCTTATATTTAAAAGGTTTATAACTTAGTCTTTAATACTATCTAGTACTATATACTTAAGTAATTCTTTTTAAAAGATAATCTATTAGTTATTTACTTTTATAGAGACTTAGTTTAGTATATATACTACTATATAAACTACTTCTAGCTATAAATAATATAGAAGATCTATATTATTAATAAATACTTAGGC
>NW_015971305.1:0-3615 GCF_000769745.1 Penicillium expansum
GTCTTCACTATCATCTTTGCTATATTCACCATCTGTTTCATCGTACCCGTAATCATTTTCTTTGTCGGTATATCCGCCATATCCCCCACCCTCCCCATCATCGTTCTCTTCCACTTGGTCAATGTATTCATTCCCGTCGTCGTAGTAACCATTCTGGCCAGCCTCTTCCTCTTCCGCCTCCTCCTCCTCATAATCAGCACCGGAATATTCGTCGTCATCTTCCTCTAAATTCTCATCATCTTCCTCTTCCTCGAAAAGCTCACTCTGAGCGTTCGAAACTCTTTTATTCTGATTGCCGTCTGTGTTCGAACGACCTGTATATCCGTTAATAATTGTAGTAAGTTTAGCCGTGAAGCAAGTCGTACCAATTCGTTCACGATGAAAATCCAAAAACACCTCCCATTCGATGTTCCAAGACTTAGGCAAATTGCCTAGTCGGATACACTTTTCAAGGTTGTGCTTAGCATGGGAAAACAGTTTGGTGTCTTTGCTTCCCGCAAAGGCTGTTGAAGCTTGACCTAGCTGCTCGGCAGCTGCCTTGAAGGCGGCAATATCAATGCATCCATTTCCCTTAGGGATCTTATGTCTGATATTCTTTGCTCGAATCTGGCTATTTACAGAGTGAAGCTGAATAGAGGCCTGATTCTTTTCGTTGGAGCGACCCCAAAGGATAGAGGCAATGAGTGGCTCTGCGATATCATACTCCTCAGTATACTGGGGTGGTCGCAATTTAGGCTTGGCAGCAAGCCTAGGAGCAGTTCCGGGTTTGGGGGCAGGTTTCAAAGAAAGCTTCATGATCCACAGAAAACTATAACGAAATGTTTCAAATGAAGTCCTTTTTTAGGGTTATACTTTGTCAAAGGCATTTGACAGTCTTATATGTGGCACAAATATACCAAAGCTTTTAACACCCTATCTTGCCTTGGATCAATATTAGCTTTGTACATATTAGCTTTGTACATATTAGCTTTGTACATATTAGCTTTGTACATATTACCTTTGTACATTATTACCTTTGTACATTGTTACCTAATTACCTACGTCACGTGGCATTAGATCATATTTTGAGACACTGTTAGGATCGCATCGTTTCTATTGGGTAGTACTAACTAGTTACCTAGTTAACTATGCAGTGTTGATTATATAATATGCCAAGTCTTCGCTTGCTCCAATAACTATAAACCCTGTGCGTTTAGTAAGCTTCGGTAGAAGTGAGCGCCCAACATGCCGGCTTGGTCCAGTGCCAAGCCCAGATTGCCTGAGGCATAAATCGCATGCAAACCCTGCAAACCTCTTGGGATCACACTTACGTAGCAGCAGGAGCACGTGCCCGCTGCTAACTAACTACATAGTCCACTAACACTGACCCCTCCAAAATGATAGCCCGCCAAGCGATGTAGTTGTACTACTTTCCGTTCTCTATCTTTGAATCCAACAAAATATGGTAAATCTGAATTAAATTCAAGTTCTAGCAGATGCCCGGCCTGTTAGTCAGTCATATAAGAATTGTGATTCATACTAGTGCTGCAACAGATGGGACAACCATTCATCGATATATCTCCTTCTCCGGGCTGGTGTATCCGTACGTATGAATATGGTTGCAGGCTATGGAGAAACAGATGGGCGTCTTGAATGGTCAAATATCACCTATCTCCTTACAAATTCGGCGATACGACACTAGGAATATCCGGTTACTGTGGCTATTGATATATCGCTGATACAATTTACCGAAACTTCTGTCATCAATGTTAATTCGGAGAATCTTGCTGTCGTTTTTAGGTGTGACTATAGTTACATTTGAGATTGTGTCATTAATATGAATATAGTCGCACCATCGTATATGTCCTCGAAAGCCGTTGATATATTGCCGTGGGAACATCCAATGACGTGTGGCAATACCTAAAATACCAGTACCACTATGCGGTGGTGTAGTACATCTTAAAGATAGCTTTTCTGAATCAAGCTCCTGCTTAGGGCTTTTTGATCAAACTCTTCTTCGTTCCTCAGGCATCTCTGTAGTCGTTCGCGGTAATGCCCTTAGAACATGAAACCTAGCGTGCTGCTATGCTTCGCGATCGACAGGACAGATCTGGAGTACCTCAGGAACTCGCTGTTCTAGTCCTTGAAGTCAAAGTAAATTTCAATCTTAAGTTTTGACTAATCTTGATCAGCCCATTCATTTCCTTTTATCTACGATTGGACGTGCTCACACGGCGCGCCCCTAGGTCCACAATTCCCCTTTGATGTCCTCATTACAATATATAATCAAAGTAATATAATTGAACTTTTGAAACTGAACTAGTCTGAATTTATGACAATTTGTAGCTTAAAAAAAGAACGAATGTTTGTACAGACTCAAGGCCGTCGTAGGCCAAGTCGGGCGCTGCGTCGTATCGCCTCAGTGGTATCCATACGGCGGGGGCGACGACCTTGACCGCGTCCTATCTGAGTCGGTATACGGTTGCCCTCAGGTACGGCCGTGCTTGATTCAGTACTGGGATGGTCAATTTGGTTATGGTCAGACCGGTTGGAAAGGTTAGACTGCGGTGTCTGTCTCTGCGATGTTGGTCGCTGCTGGCTACCCTGGCCGGGTTGGCTGGCTTGGTTGGAGCGGTTGGAGCGATTAGACTGCGGTGTCTGTCTCTGCTGACCACCCTGATCGGGGTCAGACTGTGGTGTCTGTCTCTGTGGTGTCTGTCTCTGTGGTGTCTGTCTCTGTGGTGTCTGTCTCTGTGGTGTCTGTCTCTGTGGTGTCTGTCTCTGTGGTGTCTGTCTCTGTGGTGTCTGTCTCTGTGGTGTCTGTCTCTGTGGTGTCTGTCTCTGTGGTGTCTGTCTCTGTGGTGTCTGTCTCTGTGGTGTCTGTCTCTGTGGTGTCTGTCTCTGTGGTGTCTGTCTCTGTGGTGTCTGTCTCTGTGGTGTCTGTCTCTGTGGTGTCTGTCTCTGTGGTGTCTGTCTCTGTGGTGTCTGTCTCTGTGGTGTCTGTCTCTGTGGTGTCTGTCTCTGTGGTGTCTGTCTCTGTGGTGTCTGTCTCTGTGGTGTCTGTCTCTGTGGTGTCTGTCTCTGCGGTGTCTGTCTCTGCGGTGTCTGTCTCTGCTGACCATCCTGATTGGGGTTAGACTGCGGAGTCTGTCTCTGCTGAATACCCTGGCTAGGTTGGCTGGCTTGGTTGGAGCGGTTGGAGCGGTTGGAGCGGTTAGACTGCGGTGTCTGTCTCTGCGATGTCGGTCGCTGCTGGCTACCCTGGCCGGGTTGGCTGGCTTGGTTGGAGCGGTTGGAGCGGTTAGACTGCGGTGTCTGTCTCTGCTGACCACCCTCATCGGGGTCAGACTGTGGTGTCTGTCTCTGTGGTGTCTGTCTCTGTGGTGTCGGTCTCTGTGGTGTCGGTCTCTGTGGTGTCGGTCTCTGTGGTGTCGGTCTCTGTGTTGTCGGTCTCTGTGGTGTCGGTCTCTGTGGTGTCTGTCTCTGCGGTGTCTGTCTCTGCGGTGTCTGTCTCTGCTGACCACCCTGATCGAGGTTAGACTGTGGTGTCCGTTGTTGATTTCCCGGTTGTGTGGAGCGGCTGGAGTGGACAGACTGCGGTGTCTGTCTCTGCGATGTTGGTCGCTGCTGGCTACC